>NW_026606110.1:1215000-1255000 GCF_029834395.1 Sorex fumeus
CACTGGACCTACGGGCCATCATTCTCCGAGGTTTAGAGTTGAGGTGTCGGGGCTTGATCAAACCGTCATGCTCTCCTGGAAGTGTCGTGGGCCGCTCTGGGGAGTGACAGCTGTGAGACGTGTCTCTTTCCACAGGGCACAGCTGTTCTGCACGTTCCCGTGGGGAGATGGCAAAAGCACCACTTAGGGAAGGATCCGGACAAGGTGCTGTCAGGTTGTGACCTGGATCAAGGACAACGGTCCTTCCTGACTGCACGTCTGTGAGCGCATGTCAGGCCGGAACAGGACCACCCCTGCCCACTGCCCACTGCTCCCCTGCAACAGAAAATGCTGCCTGCTGTAGAGAGGAGGAACAAGGTGCTCTAAAGTGAACCTGGAAATGCTCTGTGGCGTTTGCAAAGAGGCAGGACGGGCAGAGTGGGCTCTGCAGGCCACGAGGTGGGCGAGAGGTTCCGGGAATGCCTCCTTCTGTGCGTGCATGTGGGCGAGGGTTTGGCGACACAGTTCATTTAGGCTGCACCAAGGGCCACACCACCGTCAACTGAACAAAGGATGGTTTCTGCACACTGCCAGGGGACAACCAAGGGCATGGGCCGTGGACACTGGACGGGTCTCACTCCCTGGGGGCTGGACTTAGGGAGGCCACAGTACGAGGCCTCTGTCTGCCCTTTGCTCCCACAACTGTGATCTCTGCTGGAGCCCCTGCCCCAAGGGGTCCTCGGGGCTGGCACTGAGCCTTCTTCCCCAGGGGCTTGGGGGTGGCTGATGGGTTTGTGTGGGCTCCCTCCCTCACTGGTCAATTAGAAAGCCTCCCGGGTGTAGCCATGCTCCACTGGGAGCCCCATGCCCACAGCCACGCTTCACGCGTGCTTTTCACAGTGCCGCAGAGACACACAAACTATCCGTCTCACGCAAGTTCGGTTTGGAGCAAAAGCCTGCAGGTGAGGGGAGGGAGAGGCAGAAATGACTTGTCGGTCTGGATGTCCACCCCTCCTCCCTGTGTCCTGGAGGGAGCACACCCGTCTCCACCCCTTGTCCAGGCTCACTCCTGGTCCCGGGCAGTTTCTCTTGGGCCAAGGAGATCTTACCACGATTAACTGCATCGCTTGGTGTCAGCCTGAAAAACTGCCACCTGCCCCCTCCCCTACCACCCCTGCTCTGGAATAAGCCCCTGGTTGTACCCAGCCCACACGAGTTACCTTTTTTTTTTTTATCATTTTTTTATTAGTGAAACACCATGAGGTACAGTTATAGACTTATAAACTTTTGTGCTTGGGTTTTAGTTATACAATGATCAAGTACCCATCCCTCCACCAGTGCCCATCCTCCCCCACCACGGGTCCCAGCATCCCTCCCACCCCCCATTCCCCCCGGCCCACTCTGCCCCTGTGGCAGGGCACTCCCCCTTGTTCTCTCTCTCTTCTTTCGGGTCCTGTGTTTTGCAAGAGAGGCCTTGAGTGGCAATCATGTTTGGTCTATAGACTACTTTCAGCATGCTTCTCCCACCCTGGGAGGGTCTCACAACACCCTTTATTTGGTGCTCTCTTCTCTATCTGAGCTTCCTTTTCCCCTAGCACATGTGGCTGGCCTTCAAGTCGTGGAGCAAAATTCCTGGTACTAATCTCAGCCATTCCTGGGCGTTAGTCTCCCGTTTTGTTTTTTTATGTTCCCCAGATGAATGCAATCTTTCTGTGTCTATCCCGCTCTTTCTGACTCATTTCGCTTAACATGATACTTTCCATGTAGTACCACTTGTATGTAAATTTCATGACTTCATCTTTTCTAACAGCTACATAGTACTCCATTGTGTAAATGTACCAAAGCTTCTTTAACCAGTCATCTGTTCTCGGGCACTCAGGTTTTTTCCAGATTCTGGCTATTGTAAAGAGTGCTGCAATGAACAAACAAGTGCAGATGTCACTTCGACTATACCTTTTTGCCTCTCTGGGATATATTCCCAGGAGTGCTATAGCTGGGTCAAATGGCAGATCAAATTCTAATTTTTTGAGAGTCGTCCATACTGTTTTCCAAAAGGGTTGGACCAGCCGGCATTCCCACCAGCAGTGAAGGAGGGTCCCTTTCTCGCCACATCTGCGCCAGTACCGGTTGCTTTTGTTCTTCACACGAGTTACTTTTCTACAGAGCAAGGTCCACCTTGGCCTCTCCTTGGTCCGATATGGTTTCAAACCTTTGGGTTGCTGGTCCTGTTATTCTTTCTCTCTTTCTCTTGGTGCCCCACCCGACTATGCTCAGGGCTGACTCCTAGCTCCATGCTCAGGGACCACTCCAGGTACGGTACCAGGGATCGGAACCAGGTTCTGATGTGTACAAGGCAGGCGCCTTATCGCCTTATCACTCCAGATCGCATCACTGTTTCTCATCATCCCTCAATGCTCAGAGTAGATCACAGTTGTGGGAATGAAGTGCAAGAGGAAAAAAAAACATTCTGTGGATGGATCAAACTCAACCCCCAAAGGAAATGCGCGAATATTCACAAATTCCCAGAGTGAATATTCAGATTCCCAGCAATGAAGCATTTAGCCGTGGTGCTTCATCAGGAAATGAGATCTCTGAAGCAAGTGGTCTTCTCCTCCAACACCCTAGAACAGGACATCCCAGTAGAACATGCTGTCCTCGTTCGATCAAACTGCCAATTCCAGCAGCCCCGCCAAGCTGTACTGTGGGCTGTCCCCGTGTCCTGCTCACCAGGGACTGACCAGACTCCCGCCACTGGGCAGCCTCTAGGGGCTCTGGAGAGCAGGATGAGAAGGGTCCGGGGCGGGGGGCACAGAACCAGGTCTGTGGTGTGCGGGAGAACAGGCTGCGCACCGTCCAAAGACCCCAGAGTCTGGGCCGGGGCCCCTCACAGCTCAGGATTTTTCAGGACAATTCAATCTCACTCAGTCTCTCAGGAAATGCATCTTTCCCAGATTCTCCAAGAAGGAACCGCAGAGATGAGAGGGTGCCCACCTGGGCTGCTCTGGGAACCCGGGACAAGCTTGTTTTATTTAGTTCATGGTCTAAAGTAGTGTTTCCCAGGGGGCCTGTAGGCTTTCCATGCATGCCAGGATAGTCCAAGGGGCCTTGGGTGAAAATCATACAAATGGGGAAGGCACAGCATGAAAGTAGGAGTCCAACCAATGGGATGGGGGAGACAAGGTCTGGACAGATCACGGCTGCAAGAAGGTCAAGGAACATAGTCCAGAGGCTGAGAAAGGCCCCCAGGCAGAGGGTGGGCCTGGGATGGGAATTGTGGACAGGTCTAAGGACAGAGGCCAGGCCCTCGCTCCTGGGGGTTCCGCATTGCCCTTAGCCCTGAACCCTACACATGGTTCTGCTGCAGTGGCTGTGGCTGAACCGGAAGGGAATCTGTCCCCTGCTGCCAGGAGGAACCGAGGAGACAGAGCAGGAGGGCACAAGCTGGTTGCACACTCGTGCCCCTCGCGGCTCCTCGGGCAAACTGGCGTGCCAGTTTCCTCCACACGCTGAGCCTGGGAACACGGTTGGGAAATTCTGGAGTTTTCCAGTGTGTGTGATTGCATCAGACCAGGCTGACAGGCCGTCCCATGTGCGGTGGGCCGGGGACCCGTGCTCCGTCCTTCCAGGAAGGAGAGGAGGGACCAGGTGGTGGTGCTAAGCCAGTAGGACGCACCTCAAAGGAGGGGGCGAAGCCGGATTCTGCGGCCCCCCTCCCTGGGACTTAAGGACTTAAAGACTGCTCCTCGTGAAAGAAAGGTTTAAACAAAAATGTGTAAAGTAACAATAACAACGACAAACCCAGATGCAAAACCAAAGACCACTACGTGCCCCACTCAATGCACACACCGCCTACCTGTTTACTTGGTCTGGTTTTGTTTTTGTTTGGGGACGATACTGGGCTCAGCCCCGGCTCTGCTCAACACTGGCTCCCTGTTGAGTTCAGGGGACTGCATGGTGGGGAGGATCGAGTCCCAGGGCCTCCTGCATGCAAAGCTTGCACCAACTCTAGGAGCAATCTCTCCATGACACCCCCACTCCATCCACCCCCCACCCCCCCCCCCCCCACACCCGTTTGTTTTTTTTTTTTCAATTCAATGACATGTTTGATGTTGCTTTCTGGAATGTCCAAGAAATGACAGGAACTGAAAGTGTTCTAACAGATGGCAGGGAAGGGTGACAGGTCAGCAGAACGCTGAAAGGAGACGAGAGCCTGCCTCTCTCGTGGGGTCCCATGTTGTCCCCCAGTATCTCCTGCCCTTCTCCCCCTAGCACCGCTGTGAGTGGTCTTGGTGGTCCCAGCACTGCCAGGCCGGTACTATGGGCATCACTGGGAGTGGGCCCCATCCCCTGGCAATACAACCTGCAACACAATAAAAGAAGGTCCTAGCTGAGACATATGGGGACTTCCCTGCTCCATCTGCGGGCACAGCCAAAGTAAAATCATGCCCTCCGCTCCTCAAGTCTGCAAGACTTTCCAGAATCTTCTGTTTTGTCTTCAGGACCACACCTGGTGGTGCTCAGGGCCTATCCCTAGCTCTGTGCTCAGGGATCACTCCTGGAGGGTTCGTGGAACCACATGGGATGCCGGGGACCAAACCCTGGTCGGCTGCATGCAAGGCAAGCACCCTCCCTGCCTGAGCCCCTCTCTCCAGCCCCTTTCTGGAATCTTTTACTTATTTATTTTCATTCGGAGGCCACAGCTGGTGATACTCAGGGGTTCCCCTGACCCTGCATTCAGGAACGACTCCCGGCCGTGCTCAGGAGACTCTCTGGGGTGCTGGGGATTGAACCCGGGTCGGACACATGTAAGGCAAATGCCCTCCCTGCTGTGACATCGCTGTGGCCTCCTCCCTTTCTAGAAGGGATCCAAGAAGTCATGGCGAGTGTGTCTGTGTGTGGTGGAAGGTCCACAGCTCATCATCAGGAGCTCCTGCCTCATGAGGGTCCCAGGTGCTGTCCACACACGTGCCCAGCGGACTCCCAGAGCGGCGCAGCGATGGGGGGGAGGGGAGGCCCACAACGCCATGGGTCTAGTTTCACACAGGGTCGGGGGCAATGAGGGGAGCAAACCGACAACCAAAGCCAGGTTGTAGACACGCCAATGAGGGGCCTGGAAGCATCCGGCGAGCCCCCTCCCCCGCCACCCCTCTTCCCCTGCCACAGTGTCCTCCAGGACAACAGAAAGAGCCACTTGAGCTTGGTCACAGTGCTCTGCCAAGTGCCTCACTCTGGAGCACCAGAACGGCATCTTCCACAAACGGCATTTTGGATAATTAAAAGTGTGTGTGTGTGTGTGGGGGGGGAACCACAACTATCAAAATAAAATAAAGTTTGCTGTGAAGCTAGGTGATTCGGGTTCAGTCTACGCTTTAAGAATATTACATAATTTTCAGGAGAAAGATTCAAACTGGGACATGTGAGCTCATGCTGTTCGCAGACAATAACCAGACCTCGACTTGTTTCTAATTCAATGAAGCTTCTAATCTCACAGAACCGGGGGAAACATGCTGTTTCCATGGCAGCCGATGAAGAGGGAAACACGACGGGATTTTTATTGATTCGAACGAGGCTCTGAGAATTTAGCCTCATTTTAGAGGCGATATGTGTTGTGCCCCCCGCCCCCCGCCCCACTCCCAGTCTTTAGGGACACCTCATTTGCTCGTTCCTAAATGTATTCAGGAAATCCTACCAATTCCGGAAGTGGGATGGCTGTGAGGTTACTACGAAATCACGCACTCCTGCTGCAATGCAGAGCCATGGGGATTTAATTCTTTGTTTTGTTTTGGGGCCACACCCAGCAATGCTCAGGGGTTCCTCCTGGCTCTGTGTTCAGGAGTCACTCCTGGCAGTGCTCAGGGGGGACCCTCTGGGATGCCGAGGAATGAATCGGGTTGGCGGCGAGCAAGGTCAGCACTCTTCCTGTGCTGCTCTCTCGCTCTGCCCCCCCCCCACCAGGTATTTAATTCTTTTTTTGGGGGGGGGTCACACCCAGCAATGCTCAGGGGTCACTCCTGGCTCTGCACTCAGGAATTACTCCTGGCGGTGCTTGGGGGACCATATGGGATGCCGGGGATCGAACCCAGGCCAGTCGCGTGCAAGGCAAACGCCCTACCCGCTGTGCTATCGCTCCGGCCCCAAGGTGTTTCATTCTTAACATAGTCACATAAGAAGAGACGCTAAAGAATGGGGCAGGACTGGGTACGAGAAGGTGGAATGGGATGCAGTTTAAGCGAGGGTGTGAAACAGCATTCCAGATGCTACCGGCAAGTCTTCATGACCCAGAAGCACCCTCACCTGTGCTGCGCTGGGCATGTCAGAACCCTGCAGTGGGTGATGGGTTGCGGGGCATGGGGGCGTGATCAAAGGTCGTGGTTGTGGGCACCAGGGGTTGTGCCGGGGGAACCGCCAAGAGTCGCTTCCCTTTGTATTTTTTTTTAATTAAAAATTTTTTTAATAGTGAGACATCATGAGGTACAGTTGCAGACTTACACATTTTTGTGATTTGGGGGCTCACCGTCCCCCCCACCCACTCGCTATTCTTTTTTTTTTCTTTTTTTATTAGTGAACAGATGCCATTGGGCTACACTAGCATGCGACAGGGACAAATGGAGACGTTACTGGCGTCCGCTCGAGCAAATCGACGACTAACGGGAAGTTAAGTGATTAAGTGAAGTGATTAGTGAAAAACCATGAGGTACAGTTATAGGCTTACAAATTTTGTGCTTGGGTTTCAGTTATACAATGATCAAGTGCCCATCCCTCCACCAGTGCCCGTCATCCATCCCCACGGGTCCCAGCATCCCCCCCCCACCCCTCATTCCCCCCGCCCCCCGTCCCACCCTGCCTCTGTGGCAGGGCATTCCCCCTTGTTCTCTCTCTCTTCTTTTGGTTCCTGTGTTTTGCAAGAGAGGCATTGAGTGGCAATCATGTTTGGTCTATCGACTACTTTTTGCTTCTCCCACCCTGGGAGGGTCTCACAACACCCTTCATTTGGTGCTCTCTTCTCTATCTGAGCTTCCTTTTCCCCTAGAGCCTGTGGCTGGCCTTCCATTAACACCCAGGAATGGCTGAGATTAGTACCAGGAATTTTGCTCCATGAATGGAAGGCCACTCGCTATTCTGATAGTTAAGATTCCCGTTGGCTCACCTGTGACTGACACGCAGCCGAGCGGGGCGACGAGGGTGATGGGTGCGAAGCCGTAGGCGGCGAAATTGCCCACCTCGCCCAGGGCCATGAGCACGGCCCCGCCCCACCACAGTGGGCTCCGGAAGTAGGGGCGGGGCTCTGGGCGCTGTGCCAGCTGCAGGTGCGAGTACTTCTGAAAGGGAAGCAGAGAGCCCGGCAGTCAGCAGGTGAGCCACTGTGGTGCCAACGGGCACGAAAGCACCCGAGCCATAGCACTGCGGGGAGGGCGCGTGCACTGCACACAGCTGACCCAGGTTCCATCCCTGGGTCCCTCCAGAGCACTGCCAGGAGTGATTCCCAGCTGCAGAGCCAGGAGCATCCCCTGAGCATTGCTGGGGGTGTGGCCCCCAAAACAAAAAAAAAAAATAGAAAGGGAAAGTGTCTGGCAACCCTGGAGCCTGTCCACGGGCATCACTGGCTTCTCGGTGTACTGGTGGAGTGATGACCGCTGTATTGTCTGTGCCCGATTCTTATACAGAAGGAGCAGCTGGCTGATACCTAGTAGAGTTTTCAGGCCCTTGCACACCCAAGTGACCTGTCCCTAACGACCATTCCCACGCCCTCGGAGTGCTCACCATTACTCCCTGCAGATGAGGTGTCTCTGAAGGACCTGGGGGGGGCGGGCTCAGACTGCTAAGGGACAGCACTTCTTGGGCCAGAGAGATAGGACAGTGGGGAGGGTGCTTGCTGGCACACAGCAGATTCAGGTTCGATCCCTGGCACCCCGAATGGTTCCCTGAGCCCCATCAGGATGGTCCCTGAGCGCAGAGCCAGGAATAAGCCCTGCGCATCCTCCCTCCCTCCCTGCAAAACCAAACTAAACCAGAAATGCACTTTTTTGGAAAGTCATAAAAAGCCCGATGCTTAAATAAACATGAATAAATAAAGATAAGCCACTAAGAGAAACTTCTTGATGTGTGTGTGTGTGTGTGTGTGTGTGTGTGTGCGCGCGCGCGCAAGTTTGTGGATCAAGTAGCCACTAGAGCTGGCAGTTGGCATCAGCACTAGGCAGAATGGCTTGGTGGGCAGTGTGTGGGGACTCCCACCTGGAGCTGGTTGGACGTGTCCTAGTATCTGAAACCAAACTAAAAACCAAACTTCAAAGCCCTTTGATTTACAGTTCAAGTTACTTCTTCATTAGAAATATGTAGAGAGCCTAGAGCAATAGTCAGTGGACAAGATGCTTGCCTTGCATGTGGCTGACCTGAGTTCGGTCCCTGGCACCCCATGTGGTCCTGAGCCCTGCCAGGAGTGATTCCTGGGTATGGGGTAGAATTAAACCCCAAGGACGACTGGATGTGGGCCACAGACAAAACTGAAAAAGAAGGAGAAAGAAGTATATATAATTCAAATTACTTAAGTTTTTAAAAAAACAAATAAACAAACAAATGAAAATAGGGCCGGAGAGAGTACAGGAACCAAGGTGCTTGCCTGGTATTCCTAGGTCCCACTGGGATCCGGATACATGGTCTTCCTGAGCACTGTCTGGGGTCACTCCTCAACCAGGAATAACTCCTGAGTGCTTGCAGAGAGTGGCTAAGAAACCTCCCCAAACTGAACAGCAACAACAAAAACCAGGGGGAAACAGAACAAGAGACAAGGGCCTGGCTATGCCTGGGGGCGGGGGTGAGGCTCCCCAAGAAGCAGAAGGAGTCCAGAGGTGACCGGGCATTTAGCTGGAGCATGGCTGTCTAGAGCTGGGTCACAGGGAGGTCTGGCCCCCCAGAAATCTCCCACTGCTTCCCATGGCTGCTGACATAGGGCAGTGCCTGACTTGCACAGCAGAGCAGGTATAGACAGGTGCAAATGCTGACCTGTCCACAGTGCTTTTGATTCCAGCCCTAGAGGGCCACACAATACTTCTGCTATCACTGGCCTGGAAAGAGGTTGAAAACCTCAGGACTGCAACACACAACACTGCTGAGAGACCCACAGAAGCATTTTCGTGGGCCTCTTTGCAAATGTGAACGTGTTTCTTTCCGAAAATGAAGAACAGAGCCAATGTAGCTTGGATTCTGTCTGCCTCTACAGCGGTGAGGTCATAAAATGCAATTTTTTCCCTGTTTTCTACTAGAGGAAGGAGGCGAGAAGACAAAATCCCGGGAGAGCAGAGCCTGTCCCTGCAATTAACCGGAGTGTTTGAAAGTGCAGCATTGCCTGCCTCACCTGAATGTTGAGGGAAATGCTGATCACCACGTTTCCCAAGACGGCCAGCAAAACTCCAAACAGGTGAACCTGTAATGGAAAGAGGTGCTTCAGTATCACCCGTCAGATACTTACAGAAAGAGCAACTCAGACTCCAGTGGGCACGCCATTCCCTCCTTGTTCATTCCACAAAGATGTTATTTATTTTCTATTTTCTAGTGATTTTAATATTACAAAATAGAGTGGTTTAACATCAAAGCATTATTATTGCTTAACGTGATTTTGGTTTTCTTGCTTACATTTTGGGTGGTCTATTAATTAATAGAGGTTATATTAATTAGGTTATATTAATTCTTCTGTAGAAATTTGCTTAAAATTTTTCTGTACTTGGGATGTAGAGACAAGCACAGGAGGTAAGGTGCTTGTCTCCACAAATGATTTAGAACGTGAATGTGGTTTTATTGAGATCAGCTTTCCGAGTTCGAGAACGAGTTCCATCCTCTACTACATAGCACAGCGGTAGGGCGTTCGCCTTACAAGCGGCCAACATGGCCGACCCGAGTTCGATTCCTCCGCCCCTCTCGGAGAGCCCGGCAAGCTACCGAGAGTATTCGATATGCCAGACACAGTAACAACAAAGTCTCCAATGGAGACGTTACTGGGCCCGCTCGAGCAAATCGACGATCAATGGGAGGGCCTTTACTTTACTTACTTTACTACAATTCTGAAAACATTTGTCTCATTTATTATGAGTCGCCTGGTTGTGATCTGGTCCCTTAACGTGCTTTTCACAGACTCTTCCAGCGCGACCCCACCTGCCATCTGACTGGTGTGCCCATCGCTTCTTGAACTCATGGCCCAGGCTTCCCACAGCTGCTATCCTCCTTCTTTACCTCTGCACCCAGCAGCATGGTGACAGGAAGAAGGATCATAGGCCTGGGACTCACAGGACAGTACTCCTGAGGGCTGCCACCTGCCCCCGGGAACTAGAAGATGGAGGGGAAGATTCCCAGCTGGACGGCACATTCCCAGCACTCGTCTCCTCAGGGACCCACCACAGCTCCCCACAGTTGACAACGCAAGTCAGATAGCAAGTTCTCTGCCAGCCTGCATCCCCCACCCTTGGCCAGGTCCCTCCACGCTGGGGACTCCAGCTGGGATGGCCTGCTGCCCCCTCCCCCCACCAGCACCCCCAATCCATGGGTGATGCACTTTTTTTTTTTTGCTTTTTGGGTCACACCCAGCGATGCACAGGGCTTACTCCTAGCTCTGCACTCAGGAATTACTCCAGGCAGTGCTCAGGGGACCATATGGGATGCCGGGGATCAAACCCAGGTCTGCCACATGCAAGGCAAAACCCTACTCGCTGTGCTACTGCTCTGACCCCAGGGGTGATGCATTTTTGCTCCCTGAGATGGAGCAGTCCCTTCCCTCGGTCACTCCAGCCACAACTCACTCTCCTGAAGAACATGTCCCAGAGACCTACTCAGAACACCCCAGTCCCCAAGGGGCAGGCCAGATTCTCTGAGGGGAGAGCACCAGGCTGAAGGCTGCTGCTGGTTCCCTACGTCATCTGCTATGCAAAATCACTGGGCTGAACAAGTATATCAATGACTAATTACCAAGTTCTTTGGGGCCAGAGAGATGGCACCCTGGGTAGGGTGGCTGCCTTGCATGTGGCTGACCCGGGTTCGATTCCCGCCGGCATGGCATATGAAGTGAACTCCCAACCCCCACCAGAAGTGGCCCCTGAGCACAGGGAGAGGAGTCAGTCCTGAATACAGATGGGTGCAGACCCAAGCCCAAAACAGACAAAACCAAACCTCCAGACACCAAGTTCTTCTCCACTGCCCTCCATGCTTGAGGAAAGAACGCATGGATCCCAATTCAATCAGCTTAATCAATGGCTAAATAAATAGCAGTACTCCTACATTTAAAATCTTAAAAAAAAAAAAGAAGACGGCACAGATCATTGGACAGCTTCAAAGGGCACTTCTGGCTGCCCCCACCTGGGAAAGCAGGCAGGTGAGTCTCTCCTGGTCAGATGCCTCAACAATGTCACAGGGCTTTCTGCTCCCCCATCTCCTGCCACAGGACAGACCTTCTAGCTAGTTTCAGGTTTCAGGCAGTTATTTGAATTTCAAATGAACGTGACAACCACAAGGAACCCTTTTCATAATACAAATGTCTTTGAAGTTTTAGAACCTTATTAGATGCACTAAAGTGAATTTCAGCATTAAAAAAAAAAGGAAGCAGGAATGTCAAAAATTCATTTTATAGTTGATATATAATATCCATAGTCTTTAATCAGTTGGGAATTTTCCTAATAAACACACTTGGCAATAATTTGGATGGCTATTCTCCTGGGGAACAATTGCATTGTGCTACAATGTGCCAGTCCCAAGCCTTCAATTTACAATTGGATGCATTTGGCAGTAATCAGGAAAATAAAGTTCAGAAAAAAGTTGGGGATTGAATGGGCAATTATGAAAATATCCCATAATTATAAAAATAAATTGTTGAGCAGAAATATCTTGCTTCAAAATTCTTTGAATCCTTCAGTTTAAATGGCACCAGACCAAAGTGTTTAGAAATCGGTTGTAGGATTTGGTAGTAATTTCTTGGATATGACACCAAAAGCAGAGGCAACAAGCAAAACAATACGTCGGACTTCACTGTGATTAGAAATGTGTGTGCATTCAAGTGAAAAGACGCTCCACAAAATGGGAGAAAATATTTGCATGCCATCAATCTAATAAAGGATTGATATCCATAACATGTCAAGAACTCCATGAGCTGGAGAGAAAGCACAGGGGTGAAGGCACTTGATTGCCCAGGGCTGACCCTGGATCGGTCCCCAGCAGGAGTGATAGTTCCTTGAGCCCGGAGTGATTCCTGAGCATGGAGTCAGGAGTAAGCCCGAAGGACCACAAGGTGTGGCCCGAAAATTAAAAAAAATTTTTTTTAATTGAGGGCTTATGAGACACTATAGTGACTGCATGTGGCCAACCCAGGTTTGATGCCCAGCACCCCACGTGGTTCCCTAAGCACTCTCAGGAGTGATGCCTGAGCACAGAGCCAGGGGTAAGGAAGCCTCGAGCACAGCCAGGTAAACCTCAAACAACAGCAATCATCATCATCGTCATCACTGTCATCATTGTACATTTTTCTTTTTTCTTTTTAGCCAAGAATGCTAACCATCACCTGACCCCCCAACAAGTTTTGATTTGCTTCTGACTAAAGGTGCTGCAGCCTTTTCCAGACTGGTCAGGGAGGCAGGTGCTGACGAGCCCAGAGGTTGTGGAACTTGCTGAAAACAGAGCAGCCAGGGAGTTGCCACGTCGGGGGGCTCTTCCTTTCCCCGAGGATTTCTCAGAGGTCTGTGTGCTGTGGATGGCACCTGCCCACTGTGGCAAGTCCCTCAAGACACCCGTCTTCTCTAGCCCTGTGGCGGCACGCTGGACCCTGCTGATGCCACACTGGAAATCTTCATGGGGTCCCAGCCACACTTGTGGCATTTCTCCAGGAGTCGGTTCGACCTCCAAAAACCACTTTCTTTGCTCCTCCTTAGACAGTGACCCTCCCCTGTTGCAGCTCTGGCGGAGACTGAGGCCGTTCAGACCCTTGCCAGGCTCTGCCTTCTGCCTTGAGTCCACCGGCTCTTCTCACTACCCACATCTGCAGTGACTTCCAAAACATCAGTACCAGTCATGGCCACAGGATCACAGATCCCCACATCCACAACAACAGTCCTGAAAAAGATCAAAAAGTTGCGGGCATTGCTGAAGAGTGGCCAGGACACGGAATGATGCCTGCTGCTGGGAGACCCCCAGGCAAGCTTGGAGCTGGGCAATGGTGCCATTGGATGGGCAAACACAGTCGCAGAATATCCATGGGGTGCAACTGAATGAGTGCCACTTACGATGCCCCCTCAACAGCATGTTGGAGGTCGCCGTTACAAATCTTGTTTCCAGCCAGAGGGTCTGGCGAGTGGGTTCTACTGATTCCAAACCCCCTTCCTGCCTTTTTTGTTGTTGGCCTATAGGGATTTTGGGATTTGGGGACACACCTGACAGTGCTCAGGGCTTATTCCTGGCAGGGCTCCAGGGACCCTATGGATGTCAGGGATGGAACCCCGGTCAGCAGCGTGCCGGGCGAGTGCCCTCCCCACTGCCCGTCTCTCGGGGCACCCCTTTGCATCCTCAGAAGCAGCATTTGCACGCATGGGCAGGCTCTCCACAGCTTGTCCCTCACCCCCGATTAGGGATGTCTGGTTTGTATCATTACTCCAGTCACAGTGCGATCTGCTCTCGAACTGTTTTAGGATGTGTGAGAGTGTTAGAGTGTTTCTTCCCTCCTGCCACCTCCTTGCTGGTATAGAGTCGAGCAGCTGAGAGCGGGGAGGACCAGCGGAGGATGGGACTTGTGCTGGGCCCTGGAGCGTCTCAGCCTGCTCAGGTCTGTGTAGCTCTTCAAGTCCCTCCTGCAACAGGCGACCTTCTGGCCAGCTGCGGTCAGCATCCTGCAATTTTGTCTGTTTGGGGGTCATGCCCGGTGGTGCGGTGCTGGGAATCCAACCCGGATCAGCCGTGGGCCAGCCGTCTGCCAGCGCTAGCCACTGTACTCTCTCTTCGACCCAATCATCTTGCAATTTTTTTTTTTTTGAGAAGAATCTGTTCTTCTCTCAACGCAAGTAAAACTGAGAGAACAGAAGGAAAAGTCACTCTGCATCTTAATTATAAAGTTCCCAGGATAGGCCAGAAATGCAGGCAGATGCCTGAATGTCTGCAACGCTCACGCCGAACTCTCTGACTTTCTGAGGAGTCTTGGCCACAGCACACAAGTGATCTACAGGGATGTCCATGATATCAGCAATGATTAAGTATTAAGGATGTTTTTGTTTTATTTGGAATAATTACCTCCCATTCCACCTTTTGGTGCCAGAATGTTCTTTAGATATTCGACATTAAATGATTGACCTACAATCCCTGGGCGGGGTGGTTTGGCCAGATGGAGATGGGATATGATAACAGGGGTGTGTGGAATTTGCAACAGTCTGGCCAGTTCTAGCGTTGACCTCGATCAGTTTCCTGGCTTTGCCTCCAAAGCATAAATTCAGGACCAGACCCCAGCGGAGTTAGAATGAGATTCCTGAATCAGCTAGCTTTGAACAGATTGGACTCGCAAGAGAGGAATGGAGTCTCCTGCTCCAGGCCATGAGGAGAGATCTAGTTTCGAGCTTCACAAATGCCAGAGCTTTTGTGATTGAGGCTGCCCAGTCCCCGTGGGAATGACCAGGAGGGAGAGCTTGGCCTGAGGTGGTGTTTACTCCCGGCCATCTCTCAGACATGCTGGGGCGTTCTCCACACGAGTCTGCCCACAGCCCACTTCCTGAGACTCAGAAGGTGCGAGAGGCGATTCCGATCCTGAGGGCTCCGCCTTGAGTATCCTGGGGTGGGGGGGTAAGACTCAGAACACGTCCAACTGCCTATCAATTATTATACCATGATCTGAAACAAAAGAACACACGGAGAGAGAACAAATAAACGTGTCTGAAGGGTAATAACTGTGTCTGAGGGAAGACATTTGGAGTTTGTTGTGCTTCCTTACTATTTTAATTGTCGTTTTTTGGTTTCGTTTTGGGCCACACTTGTTAGGACTCTGAGCTACTCCTGGCTTAGTGCTCAGTGGATCGAACCTAAGCCCCTGCATGTCAAGCATCCACATAGCCCCTTGAGCTGTCTTCCCAGCTCTACTTGTATTTCTCGATTTACTTAATACTCAGTTCAACTGTACTTCTTATTTTCCTACAGGCTCTCAGTTTTTGTTGCTGTCTTCTCTCTCTCTCTCTCTCTCTCTCTCTCTCTCTCTCTCTCTCTCTCTCTCTCTCTCAACCAAGGCCACACAGGTCAGTGCAAGGGCTCTCTCTAGCTCTGAGCTGCATTCCCCAAATGTGACGACGTCTTTTGAACTAAAAAGTGAGAAAAACTGTTTCGTAGAAATCAAATGTGGATTCCTTTGAAACCTTTGAAAGGACTTCATAGAAGCGAAGGCAACAACAACAACAACACACAAAGATACACAAAGAGCCCAAAAGTAATACAAACAAAGAAGCAGGATGGACCAAGGAGAAGCAGTTCAGGAGAAAAAGAAAACCATGGCAAGGCTCAACCCACACTCAGACACAGGCTGGCGGCATACACGGCGTGGCGGGAAAGGGTGAGGAGGGATCGGGGCAGGAGGAGCCGGGGGGATGTGGAAGGCAGAGAACTGGCCTGCTCAAGCTCGAAACCACACACCCCTCTGGCATGGCTCAGCCGCCACTAACCTCAGCCTCCGTGTCCAAGCATCCTGCAGTGAACTGTGCAGAGGCCCATGGCCTGGCCCCGCCCTAGTAGAGAGGCGGGGACAGAGTCGGGGGTGGAGGATGATCCTGGTTCCTGTGGTTCAAGGGCCTGGGAGGAGAAGGGGCCTGAAGGGGTCAGGCTGGCAGGACTGAGAAGTGGGCCAGGGGCATTGGTGCCCCCCTGGTGGGTGGGAGGTGCCCAGCTGCCAGCGCCTGGAAAACTGAGAAGGGGTCTGGACTGGCTTCTGGAAGCCTCACCCTGGCTGCAGCATGGAGGACGGAGTGGCCTGGAGTGAGCATAACGGGGAGAGTGCCCGGGAGTTCAGAGCAGTTGGGGGGGGAATGGGGTACCCCCGCAGGAGGGCACTGAGAATCGAGGTGCCAAGCAGAGCACACTGGGCACAGCCTGCAGGAGGCAAGGCTTTTGGAATCAGAGGCTTGGCACCGCTCTACCTGCTTTAGGGCCCCCCAAGTCCTACCAGGAGTGACCCCACAAAAGAAGCAAAGAAACTCTTCACTTCTCTGTGACTTCTCTCTCTCTCTTTTCTTTTTGGGTCCCACCAGGCGATGCTCAGGGGTTACTCCTGGCTCTGCACTCAAGAATGACTCCTGGCGGTGTTCGGGGGACCATATGGGACGCCAGGGATCGAACCCAGGTCGGCTGCGTGCAAGGCAAATGCCCAACCCACTGTGCTATCGCTCTGACCCCTCTCTGTGACTTCTCAACCTCTTTACTTACGACTTCTTTATTCCTGAGGCATGGTGCGAGGGAGTCCCATTTAGAAGCGAGGAGAGACAAGCTCCGGTAGAACAGTCGGGCCAGTGGACGCCAAGCAGAAGGAGGCTGAGACCTGCATCCGGCATCTCTGTAGGCTGACTGGGCGGGGGCGGGTCCGGGAGCGCCCCACCAGGACAAACACTCTGGGTGAGGCGGGTACTGGCTTCCCCAGCTGCTGGCTGTGTTTACCAAAGGGATCCACAGAGGGATCTGCCAGTGCCTCTCGGCAGGCGTCAACAACAAAAACTGGAGGCTGTGCTGGGGTGACAGGGGCGGGGGACAGGGACAAGGTGAGCCGGACGGACTGCACCCACAGGCTGAAAGCTGGGCGGGGAAGAGGCCCGGGCACAGAGGTGTGGTTATGAAAGGTGCAAACCCAACGGGGGAATATTGGCCAGGCTGGAAGAAAAGAAAAACAAGATAAAGGCTCAAAGGTGACCTTCAATTCATTAATTGCTGTCATTAATCCAGCCCCTGTGAGTCTCCGGAGGGGGGTGCTCGGCAGGCCACCTGGCCAAGTGGAGCTGGAATTACACAGTGGCCAGTGGGGTCTTGGGGAGCCAGCTCCACCTTCTGGAAATCTGGAGGGTGTAGAGAGGAGGGGAGGGTCCTTGCCTCTGAGCTCTAGGTGACATGGCGGTCCCACAGGGTTCTGGAGATAAGCCAAGAGAATGAGGCAAAAGTCAAGGGACTCAGGCAGAGCAGCAGCCACTTGGCTGCAGGCTAAGCCAGTCGCAGTGAAGAGGAATGGCAGAGGAGATTTCTCTTCCTTCTCTAAGGACCTAAGTGTATGGATTACTAAGTGCCAGAGGACGTGGGGCAGTGAGGTGGGGGCAGGTGGGGATGGCACCATGGAGCACATCCCTGGCCTGTTCGAATGACTGGATGCCCTACCCAGTGTACAAACGACCCCTGCCAGGACTCCTGTGATCCCTGATCACCTCAGGAGTAAACCCTGCCACAATGACAAACAAAACCCACACACAACACCTCAACGCTCCCTCTAGCCAGGGTGGAATGCAGTGCCACCCGCACTGGCTCGTTACTGAGTGCCCTCTGCATGATGCTCCGTAGTGATGAGACACACGGGCCCTCTTTTATCAAAGGCACCATATCTTAGAAGGGATGTCATGATGGTTATTGCTATTTCAGCAGGGACAGCCAACATTTTCAGAAACAAGGCGATGCACCCACACTTCTGGGAAAGAGAACCGGACTACATCAGCACAGCCGGCAGGGACCAGGGACTGCCAGCCCGCCCAGGGCAAGCTCTGCCAGGCGAATGAATCATCACTGACATTTTCAAAAGACAACAATTAGCATTAGCTAGCAAAATGAACACAGCTGACCATTTCTTCCCCAGGTCACCTGGGTTAAGCATTTGGGAAGGTCATAGCAAGACTCTTAAAATTAAAAAAAAAAGTAGGCAAAAAGAAAATCTTGTAGGAGACCATGTAATAGTTGCAGATAACTGCTGAGAGAGAGAGAGAGAGAGAGAGAGAGAGAACCAAGTCTCTGGCATGAAGGATTAGAAGCAAACCTCATCCAGATCAGAAGACAGAGACAGAGGGCCGAGGTGTGTGTGTGTGCTTTGCATGTGGACAGTCTGGGTTGGACCCTGGGCATGCATACCTGAACACAGAGCCAGCAGCAGCTCTGAGTACTGCCATGTGCGGTCCCTAAACCAAAATAAATAAATAAAAGAAAGCACATCAGTTGCTGTGGGCTGGAGCGATAGCACAGCGGTAGGGCGTTTGCCTTGCACGCAGCCAACATGGCCGACCCGAGTTCGATTCCTTCGCCCCTCTCGGAGAGCCCAGCAAGCTACCGAGAGTCTCTCGCCCGCACGGCAGAGCCTGGCAAGCTCCCCGTGATGTATTCGATATGCCAAACACAATAACAACAAAGTCTCCAATGGAAACCTTACTGGGCCCGCTCGAGCAAATTGATGAACAACGGGAGGACCGTGACCGTGACATCAGTTTCTGCGCATGCACCCAGGGCCTCCCATCACTGAATGCCATCACCTCACTCACGCCCACCCGCCCCCTTCCTGGAATCGGAAACAGAGGGTTTGTGTTTGTGTGTGTGTGTGTGTGTGTGTGTGGTGGTGGAAGCGGCGTGTGTGTATGCATTCAGGGGTCACTCCTGGCAGGGCTCCGGGGGCCATTATGTGGTGCTGGGGATCAAACCAGAGTCAGGAGCATGCAAGGCAAGCCAGTGCCTTAGCCGCTGGACTAGGGCTCTGCCCTTGACTTCCTTAGGGTTCTATCACCTAAGTGTGAGGCAGACGGGCTAAAGTTGGAGGCTGCCTCCTCCCCCCAGACAGGTCTCTGAAGTGTGTTTTACCCTGTAGCTCCTCCCTGCCTCATTCCCTCTCCTTTCTAATTCCCCGTGGAAATGATGTCTGAGGAGAGCAAGCCAGGTCCGGCGGCCGGTGGACTGAGGCATTCCTGCAGGTTCCTGGACTGGCCTGGGCCCCTCCTGCAAGTGGACCTCTAGTCAGGAGTCACACAAACAGGAAGGTGCCAGCCTTTAAGATGCGAACACAGACTCCCCAGGCTGAAAGCAGGCTCCTCTGAGACCCACAACTTCCCAGTTATTGCTTCTGCTTGAAACACTTTGATTCTCTTGCTTTGAGGCCATCGTTTTTTCTCCTCTCCTTGTTGCCTTATGCATACATCTAGCGAATCTGGTCCAAACAATGGGTAGACAGGAAACAAAGGGAAAAAGGGTTTTTCTTGGGAAGAAAATAGAAAGGACCGCCAGCCTCTGCATGGCCGGTCCATGATCTGTAAGCAAGCAGCTGACTATCTGTTACAGTGCAGTGTTTTTCAAGCTCCAAGTTCAACCCACGTAGCACTGTAGCACTGTCCTCCCATTGGATTTGCTCGAGCGGGCACCAGTAACGTCTCACAACAAATTGTGGGACTTGTTGTTACTGGTTTTTTTTTTTGGCATATTGAATACGTCACGGGGAGCTTGCCAGGCTTTGCCGTGTGGGCGAGATACTCTCAGTAGTTTGCCGGGCTTGAGAGTATGGAGGAACTGAACCCAGGTCGGCCATGTGCAAGGCAAACGCCCTACCCGCTGTGATATCGCTCCAGTCCCCGGAAGCAAGTACTTTTTAAAACTTTCATTTCATTGAAAACTTCTATTATCGTTACTTCTAAATAGTCCTTAGCATGTATTTTTCTTTAAGAAAGGAGGTTACGGGGCCAGAGAGCTAGTACAGCAGGTAGGGTGTTTGCCTTGTATGCACCTGACACAGGTTCGAATCCCAGCACACAGATGGTTCGCAGAGCCCCAGCAGGAGTGATCCCTGAGCACAGAGCCAGAAGTAAGCCCTGAGCACTGCTGGGTGTGACCCCCAAAAAAACAAAAAAGAAAAATGAAACAAAGAAAGTCATGTGCAGTCACCATCAGTATAGAGATAGATGATAGCAAAGCAAAAAAAAAAACAAAACAAAACAAAACACCAAAAAACCAATGAACTGGGTAATAAACGTTTAACTTGATAAGATTTTTCTCTAATAGAGCAAGAAAAGCCACACTCCTTCCCCCTCCCATCTGCTCGACCACCATAGCCTGGCCAAACCCTGACTTCGAAGCAGCCCCCTTTAGACACTGGATAAAAAACAGCTTTGCAGAGAGACGGACTTGCTCTGGGGCAAGTCATTGAACACAAGTTTCCTTACGTGAACCTGAGGATAATAGGGGCCTTCTGAGGCTGCTGAGGGCCTTCAATGAGATAATAGCTATAAAGTGTCACACAGAAAATGTGTAACAAATGTCTGTCTCTTGCACTCCCTCTTGCCCGCCAAGCTGTATCAATTTTCCTTGAAATATGTGGACTTCAAAAACTCAAGCCATTGAAAATCAAAAGTTCAACTAGAGGACATCAAAAATTCTGAATTTTCATCTTATCCCGTGCAGAAGAACCTTTTTCTGACACACAGTCCATGTGAATTTAGACACACAGCAGACTGCAACAAACGTCCAGAACCAGCCTCCAGCCACAGCAGCGCCTCATCAGCCTTTCCTATGCGGACCTCTCCCACCTCGAGGCTTGGGCCCTGATTTATTCAACGGGGCAGCAAGGGCAAAAAAGAGCCCAGCCCTAGTTTGACCCGTTGGGAACTGAGGCCCTGAGTGACGTCCCCCGTTCACTGAGCCAGCTGACAGCGCAGGCCATCGGCACCAGCCTCGAGCACTGGTCGAAGTAAAATGCCTGTGAAAGCCAGACAGTAGAAGCGCGGAGAGTGAAGATGGTTCTGGAGTGTGAGTCGCAGGTCCAATAAACGTGTGGGAGGTGCTGTGTGCTCCACGGATGGGAAACATCATGGAATCACGTGTGACTGAATGCCACCTGTCAAGTCCATCTGTAAGTCCATCAAGGCACACCCCTGGACTAGACCTGCCCCATAGCTGACCAGTCCAGCGATACTTTTTAAAAAAAAAAAAACCAAAGTCACCAGGATTGGAGAGTGAGGACTAGAGGGTGCAGTGCTTGCCTTGCATGTGGCCAATGCTGGTTTGGACCCCAAACCCCACTTATGACTCCCTGAACCGTACCAGCCGTGGTCCCTGGGCACAGAAGCTTGAGCACTGCCCAGGGAAGCCCCCACATTAATGAAACAAAATAAAACAATTAAAAAAAATCGCTGGAGCGATAGCACAGCGGGTAGGGCGTTCGCCTTACAAGCGGCCAACATGGCTGACCCGAGTTCGATTCCTCCGCCCCTCTCGGAGAGCCCGGCAAGCTACCGAGAGTATTCGATATGCCAGACACAGTAACAACAAAGTCTCCAATGGAGACGTTACTGGGCCCGCTCGAGCAAAACAATTAAACAAAAGATTAAAAAAAAAAAGCAAATGCAATCACTCAGGACTGAGATAAATGCCCATATCACAAATCCAGAGTGTCGCTTCCAACTGTCTGCCACCTGGGTGGCACTCACACTGATTCAGGGACCATTCTCCAAGCTGGCCCTTTCTGGCCTGTGCAAATACAGTGTCACAGGTGAGCTGTTTCCTGGGCGAGGAAGCACTCCTGGCTGTGTCACACGGGCGTCTGTGTGTGTCTGTAGAGCGCCAGGAAAACACGGAGACCAGAACACGTTAAGGACAATGAGGCTGGCCTGACAAGTATCATGTCTCCCGCTAGGGAGGATTTTGTAGCAGGTCACGTCGAACACTCCTCCAAGCTCTTTACCAAAGGAGGAAAAATTCATCCTTTAACTGTTCCTGGGAGCACTTCTGGCAGAAGAATATTCTAGCACGCTTCTGATACACACCACCAGAGCATTCCCATGCTTCCCCTAGAACCACTTCCTTATAGCTCCTGGGGCTGGGATGGGGACAGGAGGAGCACTGACGAGGCTGCAGAGAAAAGAGGCTCTAAGCTCCTCCACGGCACCCCCGGCCAATTTTCCCCACTTGAGAGGTTTGTTTTGGTGGCAAAACAGATAGAAACCTCTAAGAGGAACACTCTTCCTTTGTCTACATAGAAATCATCCCGTGTGACGCTCTTGAAAACAAAATTTCAACTAATCTCCCAAACATCTCGAGCGCAAAAAGGATTCGAGACCAAACGCTGCGGGAAGACCAACGGCACCCAATATTTTATGATTCTATTCCTGCATGATAGAAAGGAAAAAAAGCCCCACGGATCTGTCCAGGAACAAGAACAAAGTGAGTCTTATGAAAATAGAGAGTGTTGGGGCTGAAGCAATAGCACAGCGGGTAGGGCGTTTGCCTTGCACGCGGCCAACCCAGGTTCGATTCCCAGCATCCCATATGGTCCTCTGCGCACCGCCAGGGGTGATTCCTGAGTGCAGAGCCAGGAGTAACCTCTGTGCATCACTGGGTGTGACCCCCAAAAAGCAAAAAAATAAAATAAAAAGGGGTAACAGATCTGAGCTGGAGTGATAGCACATAGCACAGTGGGTGGGGCATTTGCCTTGCACGTGGCCGACCCGGGTTCGATCCCCAGCATCCCAAATGGTCCCCTGAGCACCGCCAGGAGTAACTCCTGAGTGCAGAGCCAGGAGTAACCCCTGTGCATCGTCGGGCGTGACCCAAAAAGCAAAAAAAAATAAAGAAAGTAGAAAACAGAGGGTGTCTCCCGCGCCCCAAGGTCAAGATCCCCCCTCCCCCGCCACACTCCGGCCCCCGCACCAGGGAGAACCGCTGAGGCCGGGCGGGCCCCTTCCCGGGCGCTCGGTGCGCCCTGCCCTTGCGGGTGACGCGTGTTGGCAGCGGGCCGGGGCGCGCACGCGGACGCGCGTAGGGGACGCGGGGGAGGGGCGGGTCCCTGCCTGGGTCCCCGCTGCGGCCCGATCCCGGGGAGGGGCCGGTCCTGAAGGGTGATGGACCACCCCCCGCCGCCTCCTGGAGTCCTCCCCGGGGAGGACTGCAAAGGACCGTTCCGGCTGCAAAGGCGCGGCTGTCAGGCCCCGGAACGAGCGCGCGACGGTCCGGGCCGCCCGCAGGCCCCGCGCCCCGGCCAGGGGGTCCCCCAGGGCGCGGGGGTCCCGCGGTCCCCGCAGCGCGCGCACCCGGCCAGCCCCGGCGTCCTGCGCCGGGTCCGCCCGCGGCCTTACCTGGTGGCTGCGGAACCACGCGCCGGACAGGGAGCCGTTGGCAGCGCCCGGCGCCCCGTACGTGAAATTGCGCGCCAGGCCGTCCAGGGCGACCGCCACGGGGTCCTCGGAGCCCCCCGGGGCCCGCGCCGCCATCCGCCCCCGCTCCCGCCGCCCGCAGGAGGTGCCCAGGGCCGCACCGGCCACTTCCTGCTCGCTGCCCGGGCACCTGGCCACGCCCCGCCCGGCCCCGCCCCGCCCGCCCCGCACACCTGCTCGGCCCGGGGCGCAGGCCCCGCCCCCCCGCACACCTGCGCCGCCCCTCGCCTCTGTTCCACCCGGCACCTGTCAAGTCGGGCGCCTGGCCACGCCCCTTTCCCGACCCCTCCCCGCACACCTCTGCCCGGCCGGCACCTGCCAGGCCTCTGGGTCCTTGCCTCACCCCTACCACCTGCCCCTCACCTCTTCCCGACCCAGAGCCGCACACCTGCCTGGCTCCGCCGGCGCTTGGCCCCGCCCCCGAGCGCCTGCCTGGCTCCGCCCCCCGCCGCGCCAGGTGCCGCTCTCCGCACCTGTTGAAGGCATCCCCCCCAAACCCAGCCAGGTGTGCCCTCCAGCCCCTGGCGCCTAGTTGGGTACAGAAGGAACTGGAGGAAAAGGAGCCACGGGCTTCCCCCGCCCCACCGTCTCCCTTCGTGCAGTCTGACCTGGCAGTGCCCAGGGTCTGGCCTGAGCAGCACCTGTCACCACTGGGGGCCCGGGGAGACTCGGGGGGTACCTACTCCCCGAGATTCTGCGCAATGCGTGGTCCAAAAGAGGAGGCGCTGAGCAGGCCCAGCAGCCCTGGCGTTCACCAGAGCCACACCTGGAAGCGGGGGCCCCGAGGTTCAAGGGGTCGCACTCCCCATCCTTGAGCGTCTGGCCTCCGCCGACCTCTTCCCTGCACCCTCACTTGGAAAAACTGGGTCTGAAAAAGTCTTGGGTGGAGAAGTGTTGGGGGCTCCGTGGGGCTCCAGCGGGATCCCGTGCCTCTCAAGGGCCCTTGGCAAACAGAGAGGAGTCCTCAATGGGTGCTGCGGAAGTTTCGGAACGTTAGGATTCAAGAGGTCTTTTGCTTTTGTTTGGAGGGGCGATGACCCACGGTGCTCCATGTTGCTCCCAGGCGTCCTACAGCCAAGCACTGCATCCCTCTTCCCCCACGCTGGTGATCTTAATGGACTTCAACCAGGTGTCCTGAATTTTTTTTCCCTATGTGATCAATTTTTTTATTAAAAAATTTTTTTTAATAGTGAGACATCATGAGGTACAGTTGCAGACTTACACATTTTTGTGCTTGGGTTTCAATTATATAATGATCAAATACCCATTCAAACTCCGCTCTCCGCACAGATGCTCTGTAGGCTGTCTCTCTAACCTTGGGCCAAGCGTGAGGGCCTGAAGTGCTGAAACTTGGGATTCTTCTGTTTATGCAATGCTGAGGTGTTCTTTTTCCTTTACGATGCACTTTGATTTTTTTGCAAGGGGTACCTTCCAGAGAAGAGAATTGCTACTGGGGAGGTTAAAAGGGGATCAGGAAACATTGTTCAGTGTTTCTGAAGGGATATGTATGAATGACGAATCATGTACCCTTCCGAGTAGAGAAAAAGACAGACGTAGCATCTCAAGTGGCATGGCTTCTAGCCCGAGCACCTAAAATGTTCAAAAGCAGTAGCAGCTAGTCTCAATTTTCACAATCACAATCACAACCATCCTGTTATTCATCGATTGCCTCGAGCAGGCACCAGTAACGTCTCCTTCGTCCTAGCCCTGAGATTTTTTTTAAAAGTGCCATATTCAAGGCTCTTTCAGGGCTAGGAGAATGAGACCCATCCTTGTTACTGGTATTTGGCATCTTGGGTACGCCACGGGGAGTTTGCCAGACTCTGCCGTGTGGGCAGGTTACATTCGGTAGCCTGCCAGTTTGTCATCTCAATTTTAAGAGACTCAATTATTTCCAATACACATCAGAAGGGGGGTGGGGGGTGTTTCCTTGTTTTCTGTACTGTGATTTGTGTTGGTGACTTTATTTACTTTCTTTCCATTGAGATGCTTTCGGGTTCAAGGAACAAAACATCCAATGCAAAGAGACTCCAACAGGTATTTTCCGATCCCAAAGCAAAGACGGTTCTGTATGGCGCCGTGATGTCTCTCTTCCAATTCTTCTCTGCCATCCTAAGGGGCATCCTCTGTCCCTCGACACGGTATTGGCCGTAGGCATCACGTGCTGCCCTGAGTCTGAGAAAGCGGCTGGGCCTTTACACTTTCTCCCTGTGGAGGAAAACTTTCTCAGGATCTCCTAAACAGCTTTCCCACCGCCTCCGGTCCTATTAGCCACGATGGGGCCACGTGCCCACGTTCTGCCCGCCAGGGAGCTGGGAAGGGGATGCTCGTGCCTCTGCAGCCTTCGGAAGGGGGCGCTGAGCTCTGACAACAAGAAGGATGCTGGAAGGGGTGGTGGAGCAAGGGGAGCACCCCCACCCCCAAGGGGAGCATGTTCCCAGGCAGCCTGACTGTAGTCTCAGCACAGCGAGAGAGCAAAGGGGCACCCCGCCGTCTTCCTCTTTAGAATGTCCCCATTGGCACAGCAGATTCCTATTTTGTTTTTGGCCGGAGGTGACTGTCACCTCGGCCCATGGCTTGGTCCCCACCACCCGTTCCGCTGAGCCTACTGACGAAGGAGTGGCCCCTGCAGCTCTCTGCATTTGGCTCCAGCCTTCTGATCTGGGGGAGGGTGGCAGTTGGGGGCCGACGTGTGAAGACCCGTCCTGCTGGCTGCCAAGACGTCACGGTCGATGCCATCACTGCCAGGGTGGCTGCCCTAACACGTGGGCATGGTGGGACAAAGCCTTCGGGGACCCGCGTTCCTGCTCACAGTTTGCAAGGAGGCGGCAGCGCGCTATTTCGGGCCCGGCCGCGTGGGCAGAGCTGCAGACTGTGCAGAATGGCCTGCAGCTCCCCGGAGTTTCTTCAGGGCATGTCCTGTTTGCTTTCCAGGACGCCGAGTGCCTTTGATGGTCCCCAGAGCTGCCTCGCTAGCCGGAGGTCAGCCTGCCTCTGGACTTCAAAGACGACTGCCTCTGTCACAGCTCTTGGAGCACTTGGACCTGGGCTCTGCTGGGAACCTGGAGAGAATTTGGGACCTGCCTCTCCTGGGATCACGGTTATGGAACATGCCTCTGCTCCTGTGCTATGTGACCTGTATCAAGTGGCTCAACCTCTCTGTGCAGGGCATGAGTATTCATCACCTGTGAGGAGCAACAATGAGTGCAGAAACACCAACTCCTGACTCATTCCATTTCTCACGCAAACCGATTCCTAAATTACAGACCACAGATGAAGACATTGACCCACCAAAGCCCATGAAGCCAGGCATGTTCGTGTACTATTAGACCACCCAGTATGCAGAGATACCCCTGAGAGTCCCAAGCCCTTCATTTGCTGCATATTGGGTGGGCCCAGGTGTCACATGGAGAGTACAGAAGAAACTCCAATAGGGCAACGAGAAAAAAAATCCAGACAGCTCAATGGGAAAATGGGAAAACATGGATACAGGCATTTGGCATGAGAGAAAATAGAAATATGTGAATATTTCTAGTTTATCAAATCAGAAAACACTAAGCTTCAAGGTGAACCATTTTATACCTGCCTGCTGAACAAAAACAAGATTAAAAAAAGAACCGTAGACTTGACTGCTTTGCACAGAGATAAATACATTTTGTCTGTTTCTTTGCATTTTGGCGGTGCTCAGGGCTTACTCCTGGCTCTGTGCTCAGGGATCCCTCCTGGTGGAGCGATTTGGGATGCCGGGGATCAAACCAGGTTGACTGTAGACAAGGCCGGCACTGCATCTGCTGTACTATCATTCTGGCCCCATGAACAAATTTTTTATTTAGATACAACAAACATATGTTTGACATACAGTAGCAAATGCCACTGTCTGGGTAGCTCAAAGCACCAGAAATTTCTCAATTCCTGAATCCCTTCTGGAGGCTGGGCAGGGAGAGGTCACAGCGTGGGCTGCCTTCTGAGTGCTCCTGGCAGAAAGGACTCACGCAGAGCCTGGGGTAAGGCCCCTTCCCAGGCATGATGGTCCTACCTCCCAGAGGCCCCTCTTATGCCACCAATCCCCACGCTTCCTTTGGGGGGGGGGGAAGGGATGGAATCATATCTTCACACATCTTCAAACTGTAGCACACACAAAAATCGGTAAGAAGGTGGAGCAAAGGAGTAGGGCCTGGGGTCGGAGCAGTTATATGGTGTCCGGAGGGCATTTTGCCTTGCACATAGTTGGCCCAGGTTTGATCTCTGGTGCCCCACATGATGCCCCGAACACTTCCAGGAGTGACCCTGACCACAGAGCCAGGAGTGAGCGCTGAGTCATACTGGGTGTGGCCCCCAAACCAAGACCCGAATCCAGAAAACTAAAGAGAACTAGGTCCAGTGCCAGGCGGCCCTGCAACGGACACAGTGGGGGGTCTCGGCCCCCGCCATAGAGTGCTGAGTGCTTCTGGCAGAAAGGACTTGGGGTCACGCAGAGCCTGGGGTAAGGCCCCTTCCCAGGCATGATGGTCCTGCCTCCCAGAGGCCCTCTTCCACCACCAATCCCTACACTTCCTTTGGCTTATTCTGAGATGCTTCCCTGCCTCACTTGCTCAGCTCCTCCCTCCCTCCGCATCTGCCCTCCAGGCTTCCTGACATTGGACAAGGTCCCCCACTCCGCCTCAGGCTGGGTCTCCCTGAGGGCACCCCGACTTCCCTCCCCTCTCTCCAATCAGATCTCCTGCCCCACGATCACGTCCCTACAGTCATGGGCCTCTGAGAGGGGCTCTGGGCTAAGGCATGATGGGACAGATTCTCTCTGGCTTCCTCAGTGGACCCTGCCGGGGCTGCTTCTGAATCCCAGGGACTTCCCCATCTGAGGACCAAGAGCTGGGCACACGGAGGTCGCTGTCAAAGCCATTCAAAAAGCACCAGCAGGAGACCGGAGAGATGGTGCAGGAGGGAAAGCTCTTGCCCTGCTCGTGGCAGATCCGGGTTCCATCCCTGATACCGCACAGGGGTCCCCGGGCACCTCCAGGAATGATTCCTGAGCACAGAGCCAGGAGTAAGCCCTTAGCTCTGGCCAGGTGTGACCATATCTCCCCGGACTCCCTCCCCATTTCAAAAAAAAAAAAAAAGCAAAAACTTCAGGGAAGAAAAGGACAGAAAGCAGCTCCAAGGAGGAGAGACTGTGACGTCTCAACAAAGCACATGGGAAGCAAGAGGGGACCGGAAGGCTGGCGGGGCCGGGGCTGGGCAGGACTCATGACTCGGGGTAACCCTGGGGGACGCGGCGCCTGGGAAGCAGCCTGAGGCACAGCTTTAAGCCCAGATTTCCAGGGAGAAACACGCTGGCACTGTGTGTGAGACTTTCCAGGATCTGTGCAGAGCATCAGCTGTGCCCCCGGGGGTGGCAACTCCTCAACGGGCTCCCAGAACTGGAACAGAACCAGCTCCCAGAACCAGCTCCCAGCTAGCCCGGTACCTGTGCCACTCGGCTCTGCAGAGTTCCCAAAGCCACTGCAATCTCACTTGGAACTCCTCTTTGTCTTTGCATCATCTGTTTGTTCCTACCATTTATTAAGCATTTACTATGTGGAAAGGCATCAGGAACAGAACCTAACACTGGAGGGAGGGGGAGAAAGAGACAGTGAATCAGGGGTGGGACATCGAAAGTAAGACTGAAGATTAACTGCGGTTGGGGGAAGTGCTGGGACCAGAGCTGGGGAAGGTGGAGAACCTTCCAGGCCAAGAGCAAACAGGCCCAGTGCTCAGGAGAGACGAAGAGGCGTCAGAGCGCCCACAGGACCTCTCGCCCCAGCGGGAGTGTCAGAAGGGAACAGGGATGGGCTGGGCGAGGCCAGGGATAACCAGGCTCCATGACTTGAGTTAAACTCTCTAGAGGAGACCCCGGGGATTCAGCTCTGCCCCTTGGCTTCTGTCTTTCTGTTGTTTCCAGAAGCCTCTCCAGGTTGCCCAGGGGACCTCTCAGAGACACACATCCCCTCCTCTGCCTCCAACAAACACTCACAGGAGGTCCTAGGCTCTGGATCCCTCATTCTGCCACCAGCATAATCCCTATGTCCCACCTGAGTGAAGACTTTCTTCTTCTTCTTTTTTTTTTTTTTGCTTTTTTGGTCACACCTGACAATGCACAGGGGTCACTCTGGTTCTGCACTCACTCAGAAATCACCCTTGGCGGTGCTCAGGGAACCATATGGGATGCCGGGAATCGAACCCGGGTCCGCCGCGTGCAAGGCAAACGCCCTACCCGCTGTGCTATTGCTCCAGCCCCTCTTCTTTTTTTAATTATATTTTCATTTTATAAGGTAGCACTGTAGCACTGTCCTCCTGTCATTCATCGATTTGCTCGAGCGGGCCCAGTCACGTCTCCATTGTGAGACTTGTTGTTACTCTTTTTGGCGTACCGAATACGTCACGGGTGGCTTGCCAGGCTTTGCCGTGCGGGCGAGATACTCTGGGTAGCTTGCCGGGCTCTCCGAGAGGGGCAGAGGAATCGAACCCGGGTCGGCCAGGCAGTCGCATGCAAGGCAAACACCCTACCTGCTGTGCTATCGCTCCAGCCCCGTATTATAAGGTAGGTCACAATATTTGATTATATTTAATATTCAAACACCAATCCCACCACCATTACACCTTCCACCACCGTATTTCAGGTGTTTCCATCCTGAACCCCAATCCCTGTCCCAAAGCAGAACCGAAATAATGTATTGTTTGTTAGGAAAAAACTGCTGAAAATGCTACAAAGAAGTATCCTTAGAGGAAAGAGTGTGAAGTATTTTAACAGGGGCAATTCAGACCTTCTGTAAGAGATCACGAACATGTTGTTAAAGGTTGAGACTTGTGTGCTTTTATATACATATATCTGTTATATATATATATATTTTCATTTCATTTTTTCATCATCCTGTTATTCGTCGATTGCTTCGAGCAGGCCCCAGTAACGTCTGTCTCCTTCATCCTAGCCCTGAGATTATATTCAAGGCTCTTTAGGAGAATGAGACCCATCATTGTTACTGGTATTTGGCATATTTGGTACGCCACGGGGAGTTTGCCAGACTCTGCCCTGTGGGCAGGCTACATTTGATAGCCTGCAAGTTTGTCCAAAGTAGGAATGAGACAATAAGATGTCATAAAAAAAAAGTTTTGATAAGATGTCGCGGCCGCGCGGTTCCGGAATCTGGATTTTATAGTCTCTGATGGGATTACACAGCGCCAGGGGGCCAGGTGGTGGGTGTGACCCCCGCCTACTGGAATTTGGAGGATCTGGTGGAAGATGCTCGACTCCAATTCGAGTAGGCTTGGAGGTCTCGGCCCCGGAACCCGCGTGGCTTTGTCCCTCTGCCAGTACCTTCATGTGTGCGGAGAGTGGTCTCAGCATGGTGGTGGCTGGTCCTGGAGGTCTTCGGCTGCCGGAGCCCTGGTCGGGGTGGGGAGGAAAGCTCAACCCGCTCCCCTCCAAGGGACCCCGGCGAGGAACAGCCAGGCGCAGGGGCAGGAGACTGACTGCACTGGTCTCGTCCGGGAGCTGCATTTTGTAGTCTCTGAGTCTTGGCCGCTGATGGGATTACACGGCGCCAGGGGGCCAGGTGGTGGGTGTGACCCCCGCCTACTGGAATTTGGAGGATCTGGTGGAAGATGCTCGACTCCAATTCGAGTAGGCTTGGAGGTCTCGGCCCCGGAACCCGCGTGGCTTTGTCCCTCTGCCAGTACCTTCATGTGTGCGGAGAGTGGTCTCAGCATGGTGGCGGCTGGTCCTGGAGGTCTTCGGCTGCCGGAGCCCTGGTCGGGGCGGGGAGGAAAGCTCAACCCGCTCCCCTCCAAGGGGCCCCGGGAAGGAACACCCAGGCGCGGGGGCAGAAGACATATATATATATGTTTCCCTCTAAGATTGGTTGCCTCCTATTTTGAACTCCATCAGCTGTGGTGCGGTACTCAGTGTATGGGTAGGTTGTGTCCTATTAAGTGTCCAGGAATAGGTTCACTCATGGGTGAGGCTCACCCCGAGCATGTGGAGTGTGGTTGTGAGTGTGGCGGCAGTTGAGTTCTGGAGGTTTTTGGCTGCTGAGGCTGGGTCTCTTGGGGCAGGGAGGGTTTTCACCCAGCCCCCTCTGGGATACCCCAAGTGAAACTGCCTGGTGCGGGGTCTGGCAGCATGGTTATGGCGTGTGTCATGTTATGTTCCCTTCTGAGACAGAAGGACATGCCTGAGTGAAGACTTTCACCCTCCCAGAGCTTCATGCCCTGTCCCCAAGCTGGCATTAAACCTTGGAATCACTGTCACTGTCCTCTCGTTGTTCATCGATTTGCTCGAGCGGGCCCAGTAACGTCTCCATTGGAGACTTCATTGTTACTGTGTTTGGCATATCGAATACGTCACGGGGAGCTTGCCAGGCTCTGCCGTGCGGGCGAGATACTCTCGGTAGCTTGCCGGGCTCTCTGAGAAGGGCAGAGGAATCGAACTATGTTGGTAGTGTGCAAGGCAAACGCCCTACTGCTGTGCTATCGCTCCAGCCCTTGGGGATATATATATATATATATATATATATATATATATATATATATACACACTTTTTGACTGAATAGCTGATGAATTCAGTTCAAGCACTTTCTGATTTTCCTGGAAGATAATTCATCACTCATTTTTTTCTATAATAGTTTTAAATGTTCACCAAGGCCATCTCAACTCTGAGTCGTATAATTTGTACTTTGCGGAGATTTCTTTAGGGAACAAAGCAGCCGTTTTAAAAATCACATCAGATGATGAAAGAGGAGGACAGTAATTTTCACAGCCCAGAGAAGTTCCAAGAAATTTTTATGGGGAAAAGGCAATTCTTAATTTAAAAAATTACCATCTTCTGTATTAAAAAAAAAACCACCAATCTTTCTCCTGAAATTGCAGGGTTTTATTAGCTGCCCAAAGGATCCATAAATAGGGTTTTTTTTTTGTCTAACTGTATCCCTCCCATTCCTTACAAGTCCCTTCTTGTCCATCTCGTCCATCACCTGCCTGCTTGCTCACCCGAGAAAAATGTCCAGTGCTGCTCAAACTTGCCTTTGATTACTGAGTGTCTTACTTCATATTGGCTCAGCGAGTTATTACCACCACACCCTGAAGATCAGGCATGAGAAATGCAAAACACAAGAAGCAGACGCAGTTTGCCTCTCAGGAATACACAAAAAACCATCATTTTCCCTAGCTGCATTTTGTCAGCAAAACGCTCACTGGCTGGAACTTCTCTTCCAATCAGTAAGTATTTAGCATGATTTCAGGCTGTTCAGAATGAAACTCCTTGTTAGAGGCCTGGGAACCATATTTGCTGCAAGTGAAAGTCAGGACAGATGAGTAACGATGGCACAGAGTATTTGTGATTGGTCCTCTCTTGGGAAAAGGTGATACTGTGAGTTCAGGAAACGCTGGGAAGACATTGCTCCAGAAGTGTCCATTTTTACTGGAAGCACAAGTCTAACACACCCATTTACTTCACTACCGAACACGGAGCACCTAGAGAGGATGTTAGCCAGAGAAATTCCAAAGATGGAGAGGAAGAAACACAGAGTTGTCTTAAATGCTTTCCGGAACAGGTCGGTTGGGTGCTGTGAGGCTGATTTTATGTGGCACCCTGTCTAGGCTGTTGTGTAGGTGGGGCAACAGAGGTTGGCCTGTGATGTTAGTTGGGCTGTGGTGTTGATGGAGCTGTGGTGTTGGCTGGGCTGTGGTATTTGCTGGGCTTTAGTATTTGCTGGGCTGTGGTGTTGGTTGGACTGTGGTGTGGATTGGGCTGTGGTATGGATTGGGCTGTACTATACTCTAGGCAGTGGTGTTGGCTAGGACATGGTTTGGCTGGGTCATGGTGTCGGTTGGGCTGTGTTGTTGAGTAGGCCAAAGTGTTGGCCGGACATGGGTAGTTAGGCCCTTATGTTGATTGGGCTGTGGTGTTGATTGGGATGTGGTATTGGCTGGGCCATGTTGTTGGTTGGGCTGTGGTGTTGGTTGAGCCCCGAGGCTCAACTGTGTTGACATTCCATAAAGGGAACTCTTAGAAGTGATTAACATTTCAGTCAGTGGACTGTGGGAAGGAGACTCGGCTCCATGATGGTGTGATCAGACAGAACCAAGTACCGGAATTTCCAGAGAGGAGAGAATGGAGAGCACATGAAGAGCTAAGGAAAAGCAAGAATGTTGGTGAGGTGTGGGTGGGGGACAGGAGCCAGAGCCCTGAACAGTGCGCTACCGTCAAAGGTGAGACCTTTGAAAGGAAACACTGAAGGGCCAAGGGCAGCTTCCTCAGGGAGCATCTTTACAGTAGGATGAGACGAGCCAAAGGAAAGGAGGCAAGTGATACAGACAGGGGGCCACTAGTGAGAGTAGCTTGGAGGTGAAAACGGAGTGGAATGTTGTTGAAGAGAGGACAGCAGACTGTGGATGCGGCTCAATGAGCCTGGGGCATGGCTGGCATGCACAGAGCTCAGGGTTCGATCTCAGACACTCCAGGGTCCACCAACCACTGCTGGGTATATCCCGGGTGCCTCCAGACTGCTGGGGAGCTCACCCCCCTCAAATCACCCCCAAAGCCCCAAGGGCCAGAGACATAGTACCGCCCTATTCTACACATGAGCACCACCAAGGGAAACTCTTGAACATAATGGAGTAATCCCTGAGCACTGTCGGGTGTGGCCCCCAAAGGAAGCCAAGCCAAAACGTGTAGAACATGACTTAGCGGTGGCACGAACTATGAGGGGCTGTGGCATTTCTACCAGCTATCCCAGTGGCAAATGGCATGGATCGTCCATTCTAGAAGGAAGTGTGGGTGATTTGTAGCAAAAGGATTCTAGATGGATTGAATGACAGTTGGTTTATACATCAAACTGTAGCATCTGGTGGTCATCTTCACTGAAGGGGCAACGAACACTCTCGGATAGAGAAAAATCTTAGGGTGAGTTAACGATAATTAGGTTTCCAACTCATAGCATTACGTCTTGCCTCTCAGGGATGCTGTGCGGGCTAATTAGATAATGTTTGTAAAATAATCCCCAAGTGCCATGGACCACTGGCACAAGATTTGATTTCCAGTGTGATGAATGGAATTCAGCCATGCTGCTTTGATGGAAACGTTTGTGGTAGGCTAATATCCGAGCCGGAGTATTCGGGGGACCCCACCATCAGTATGCAGGTTCTGGTCCAGGTATTCCATCGGGAAGGCTCTGAAGTCTGGCAGCAAGTCCTTTCCATTGTGTGTGACCCATATGTTAGGTGAGAGGAGGCCTTTCAAGTGTCAGAACAGCAGCTTCCACTGACAAATGCTGGTCATGTTTGACCCTGAAGCACAGTTGGCTGGTGCAGTCTCTAAGGGCAGAGCCAAGGTGAGAAGGAGAGGAAACATGATTTGGGGCTCTTGTTCTCCTTGCCTGTAGAGGAGAGACATACTACAGATTCTTTGAGGAGGTCATTCTTCTTCTTCTGGGAAAACATGGGTTTACAAGACTGTATGTTTGGGCTCCGCCCCTCTCGGAGAGCCCGGCAAGCTACCGAGAGCATCTCGCCCGCACGGCAGAGCCTGGCAAGCTCCCCGTGACGTATTCGATATGCCAAACACAGTAACATCAAGTCTCATGATGGGGACATTACTGGGCCTGCTTGAGCAAATCGATGAACAATGGGAGGACTGTGACTGTGACTGTGATGTTTGGGCTGGGGAGAGATCGTATAGTGGGTAGGGCGTTCTCCTTGCTCACAATGACCAGGGTTTGATCCCTGGCACCCCATATGATTCTCTGAGCCTCACCAAGAGTAATTCCTGAGTTCAGAACCAGGAGTAAGCCCTGAGGACCATTGAGTATGATCCCCCAAAAAGAGAACAAGAAAGGCTGTATGTTTTAGGGGCACATTCTTCAAATGGGAGCTATCACACTTCATCCATCCCAACCCCTCTGAATCTTAGTTCTGCACACAGAATCCTGGGCTTTGTTTGGTCTTTTTCCTTTCTTTGCTCTGTTGCTTTGGTTTCCAATGAGTGAGAAAACTGATGTCAGCCTTTCTCCTTCTGATGTCTCTTACTTATCAACATCCTGCAGCTTCTGTCCATGTCACTGTGAGCATCCCCTTTATTTTAATGACTGAGTAGTAGGCCAAGCATATCTTCATTCACTCATCTGTAGTAGAACAAAGACATATATTTCCTTTCTTCCTGATTTAATTTTTTTATAACCAGTATTTCCCAAATGTGTTTTGCCACAAACCCTTTCTTCGTGTAATACAAATTAACATTCTGCAATATTAGTTTTTGACGCTATGTCTACAGATGCATATATATGTGTATATGATTTTGGGACATACTTGACAGTGCTCAGGGGATCATGTATGGTATGCCGGGTATCTGTAAATGTCTGACCATATGCCAGGTATCAATCATATTTGGGTTCATTGTATACAAGGCAAGCGCCTTACATGCTTTACTCTCTCCACTTATGTACATTATATATTGTTATTATAAAAAGTTAATATATTTATAATAGTGTTAACATTTATAAACACCACCCAACATTCCTCCGCCCCTCTCGGAGAGCCCGGCAAGCTACCGAGAGTATTCGATATGCCAGACACAGTAACAACAAAGTCTCCAATGGAGACGTTACTGGGCCCGCTCGAGCAAATCGACGATCAACGGGAGGGCCTTTACCTTTACCTTTACCCAACATTCTTATTTTATTTTTTAAAATTTTATTTTTATTTAAAAAATTTTAGCGTCCTTATTTTAGCTTTATTATCTCTATGTTTATTTATTATCTCTGTATTAGGGTATACCCCTCATGCAGACAGGAAAAAACAGATACAGAACCCCAAAGCCCTCTTCCAAGGAAACGGTCAGGGGATTGGTCTAAATGACAGGAGCAGGTCTGCATATCGAATACACCACAGGGAGCCTGGGCTTTGCTTGGTCTTTTTCCTTTCTTAAACAGGTACGGTATTCTTTCAAGTACCTACAAACCTCAGAGGGACCTTAGAGGCAGGCCAGATCAAGGAAGGACTGGAAATTATCTCTGCTATGATGAATGAGGAATCTGGGAATCTGCAATGACTGACTTGGCCTGGGTCCTGTATTAGCCCAGAAACCAGGATCTCTCCCAGGCCTGAAGAAGGGATGGGATGGACTCCTTTCGACCAGGTCATCTCTGTGGAAAATGAGGCCCAAAGACGCGTTCAGTTCAACCTGGAGGCTTGAGGCACTTCCAGTTCATCATGGGACATCCTACGGTCAGGCCTGGGTAACTCTGATGTGCCAGATAAGATTAATGGCGTATCTCCTGTCTTTGGCCAACCCCCAGGACTACTCAGTAAATAACGGGGTACCCCAAATGGAGAGTTCTCTAATCTTGCTGTATTTATGCAAAAGACTGAGCCAGATTGATTATGCCATCTGGCAAATTTAAAAGGAAGGTGGAGAGAAAACCTTGTTTCTGTAGCTTGCTTTTTGTAAGAATCAGATTCTAATTCTACAGAGGTGATTGAATCAGTGTTTCCTAACCTTGGTTTAAAAAATACACCCTTTAGGAAATTTAGATAAAATTTGGTTTACTAATTGTAGGAAAACAGTCTGGGCTGGAGTGATAGCACAGCGGGTAGGGCGTTGTTCACCTTGTATGTGGCCAACCCGGGTTCGATTCCTCCATCCCTCTTGGAGAGCCTGGTAAGCTACCGAGAGTATCCTGCTCACCTGGCAGAGCCTAGCAAGCTCCCTGTGGCGTATTCGATCTGCCAAAAACAGTAACAAGTCTCACAATGAAGATGCTACTGGTGCCCACTCGAGCAAATCGATGAACAACAGAGGACAGTGCTATTTCAGCTTTACTCCACCTCTTCATTTCCACCTTCCTTCCCATACAAATGCATGCAGATACCCACCCACATCATCTCAATTTTACAATTCAGGGACAAGGGATTGTCATCATTTGGTTGTGTGTTTTCACTTGTTCTGCTTCTCCACGTCATAGATGAATGAGATCAGCCTGAGCTTGCCCTTTTATCCCTCTGACTTTGCTTAACTCCATACCCTCTGGTTTCAAGCAAGTTGCAGCAATTGCAAACTTCCAACGCTTCTTACAGCTGCTAGTATTCCGCGGTGGGTATTCGGACTACAACTTCTTTACCTAGCCACATGTCTTCGAACGTTTGGGTTGTTTCTACGCCTGACTATTGGACTAAGTGCTGCAGTGATGATTGGTGTGTGAAATATTCTCAAACTAATGTTCTTCGTGTTCTTGGAATGGAGGTCAAGAAGTGGGATCACGTAGAAACTAGTTGTTTTTTTTTTTTTTAAAGAAATCTCCATACTGTTTTGCATACAAGGGTGAACAGAAAGATGCTCTCCCCAACTGTGAATAAGCCTTCCTTTTTCTCGGCATCCTCATCAACACTGGTTCTTCCCAGTTTTTTCATTCTATGCTATTCTCACTTTTTTCCCCTGTAATTTTCCCCCTGGGGAACCACACTCAGCGGTGGTCAGGTGTTACTCCTGGCTCTTTGTTGAGAAATTACTCCTGATGGTGCATGGGGGGACCTTCTGGGATTCTGGGAATGGAACCCAGGTCTGCCGCATGTAAGGCAAGTGCTCTACCTGCTATACTATCGCTCTGGCCCAATCCAAACCTATTTGTAAGCTTTTCTTAAGCAGAAGGTTGGAAATTAAAATAGGGGGTTGGTATACCCAGCCCATTATCTCACTTGAACATGCGTCTTGCTTGCTTGTCTCCTTCATTGCTTGCTTGCTCTGTCCACTATGGAGAAGCCCGTGTTCTCTTTCCAACACATATGTTGTCTCTTCCTCTCCTCTCGCATCTTTCTAAGGAAGTCTCATTCAATCAGAGCTACTTTGCTTCACTAAAACAAAAAATCACGGTTATGACGGTTATCACGGTCCTCCCGTTGTTCATCGATTTGCTCGAGTGGGCCCAGTAACGTCTCCATCATGAGACTTGTAGTTACTGTGTTTGGCATATTGAGTACATCACGGTACTCGATAGCTTGCCAGGTTCTGCCATGCAGGTGAGATACTCTCGGTAGCTTGCCGGGCTCTCCGAGAGGGGCGGAGGAATCGAACTTGGGTTGGCCATGTTGGCTGCATGCAAGGCAAACGCCCTACCACTGTGCTATCGCTCCAGCCCATAAAACAAAAAAATAGATATTCTTATTAGGGATTGGTGGTCTGTGAGAGAGGAATCGAGTAGGAAGAGAACCGTTGTTTGTAAGCATGTTGGTCTCAGGGTTCTCATTGTACTTACAATGTCTTTGAGGGCCCCAGAGAGCAGCGCCGGGATCCTTGGGTCACGCAAGCCTGCCAAGGGAAGTCCAGTATGGTAATGAACTCTCTGACCAAATAGCAGGACGAATGGTTCTCTATGGTGGCAAATTACATGTATAAATATTCAAATGACCCTTGGCTGGAAACAAACAAAAAATGTTCCCTGGCCCTGCCAGAGCTTTTGCTTAAACGCATTATCACTGTCCACGCTGTGTTAGTGCACAAATTGTGTTAGCGCTATCCCATGTTTAGCGCATTTGGAATTAAAAGGAGAAAACCGAATCTACTCATTAAAATCGGGGATCCCCAGTGGAAACAAACAAACAAGTGTTACTGCTGTATATTTCACATAAGCATCTCTAATAGGAAACAGCCGCAGGTCAGGCGCCTGCCCGCTGTGTCCAGTCTTCTGGGATGCATCATTTGGGGTGAAATGGATGAAACAACTTTGGCCCCACACAAGTATGTAACTGGAAGAGGAGGAGTGTTCTGACCGCCCTCTCCGATAACTATGGCTGTTCCTTTTGGGCTGACACCCAAACTGAGCCAGTGGTCATTGCTTCAAGCTTGGCTCCTTCAGTGCGGGTGGATGAAGAAATGGTCTCGATGGCTTTCACACCCAGGCTCGGCCGAGCTTGTTCTTGAAGCCGTGCCCTCAGGAAAATCCTGGTTGCCTAAGTGGGGTCGATCTTCCAAACGCTGACACATTTCGTGAGACCGTATCAAACCATCACTTTCCCTAACCTCCCCGCTGATGAAACAGCAGCATTCCTCTGGGGAGCCTGTCAAGTCGCAAACGTGTCTCATGTTCGCCCCGATGCTGGAATTTTATTATTGGCAATAAATACTTGCAGTTGTTTTCCTTGAAGCGATAGTCTCATTTTGTTCATATTTCAGAGAAAGCGCCTGCCAAACACTCACATCTGGGGGAGCAGAATGGGTTTTCGGGTGAAAGGGGAGTCCGGGTAGAAGCCGCTCCTCAGTCCTCATGCAGGAGATATTCCTTGAGGCTGCTGGGCCTGAAGGCCTCAGTGATCACGTGTCCTTACAGATGACACAAGTCTGTTGCTGGGGTCCGGGCATCTTAAGGTGGGTACCTTGAACTGTGTTTTCAAGGATATGGTTAAGCGGAACTGACCTTGGAGAAAAGTGTGTGTGTGTGTGTGTGTGTGTGTGTGTGTGTGTGTGTGTGTGTGTGATAGTTTGATCTGAACAGATAGATGCCTCCATCATGAAACCACTGTCTCCTCTGGAGCAAGACTCCCTCCTCCGCCCAGTTCTGCATGTTACCTTCACTTCAGCCTTGCCAATGTTGCCCCAGGGAAAGGGCAAGTGATGCCCTTGGCTTCCTATGAAATGATTTTAAACTTGGAGACTTCTGGAAAGGGTTTGGAACCCCCGAGCCTCTGGAGAGCACTGGGAGAGGATATGTTGGCAGCATAGAGGAGAAAGGGGAGTGTTTTCCAAAGCTCTGACTGCTGCAGCTGGTGGAGGGCTCTGGAAAATGGTGGAATCTGGATATTCTTTTTAGTTAAGTAGCAGGAAGCATATTCTACTACCCCAAAGCAGGTGTTCCAGCATTTC